>NW_026927984.1:17500-33163 GCF_032062105.1 Saccostrea cuccullata | reverse complement strand
ATTAAAGGTCAAGTAGAAAGATATATGAAAATCTAAGTTTTTCTGGTTTAAACACTTCGCAAATATTACCAAAATAAAATGCTGGATTATAATTTGCTTTATTAACAGCAATAAACCATTTAAACTGGTATTAAATATACACCTGCACCGTAACCAATCTCTTTACAAACAAGTTATCTCCCTTCGAGAAAATGACGTCATTCGAGACACTCGCCCAAAGGACGCTGAAGAGGGTAATGAGCGAGAGATAAGTTCTTGTCAATTTTGTGAAAATATGGTGCAGTGTGCCGCACTTAACTGCACAATAAAATCTGGCCAGGGAATTAGCCTGTATTTGTTTCCGAAAGATCCCAAATTTAGAAAAATTTGGACTCTCAAATTGAGAAGAGACGGTTTTCATCCTACTCAATACAGTAAACTTTGTGAACGACATTTTGACAAAGATCAATTCTCGATAAATCCTGACATTGCAAACAACGTAAAGTTTCAGTTAAAAAACAAGATCTTGAAATCAGGAGCTGTGCCATCTCTATTCGATTACACGGATCCCAAAGAAAAAAGGCTATCGGTTAAAAGATCAGCTAGCCCCACGTCTCAGCAACATGACATTGACAGGCCAGACGTTAGCATGGTTGGTCGTTCCAAGTCAGATGCCCTTGCGAAAATCACCAAAAGAAGACGCTATAACGTAAGAAAATAATTTTGAAAACCACTATTTAAAACATTTTAATATTTTGCAATATAGAAATCTGGTTATTTAGGGTGACCGGTGACTTCAATTTTCAAATATTGATAAAACAAGTAGAGGAAATTCGACCAACATATGCACATCTTCAAAACGTAAACATGGTAACAATGTTAATAGTTTAAGTTAATATTCGGAACTGATTAACAAAATGTTAACGGACGGTGGTCAATAATAATTATTTTTGTTTAGGCATATGCATTCCTAGTCATTTATTTTGATCACGAATGTATTTTTATCACAAGAGTGGCGAATCATATCACGAATATCTATGTGTATATAAACAAGGTAACGTGTATTTTAACACATATGTTATAACATGTACATGTATAATGCACTGGCGCATTTAGAGGGGCGGCAGATTTAAATGGAGGTTCAGCCCCCCCCCCCCCCCCATGTGCAAAATATATCAAATTTTATTTTGGTGTGACAATATGCCCCTTAAAGTATCAAGTTAATCTGGGTCCTTAGGACATTTATCATTTTAACGATAGAACATTCTATCTACCCTAACCCCAGACTAGTACCCCCTTTTTTTCAAGATTCCTGGATCGGTCACTGTATAATGCACCAATGTATATTTTTGGATTATTTAATTGCTTGCGCTAAATATAGATGAGTATTGATGCATTGCAGATTTTAGATGCCAGTGATATTGACAATGATGAATTACCACAACCACAAGATGATCAAAGATCAGGTGACACAGTCTGTCCAGCAAATTTTAAAGAAACAAATGTTCAACATGTTCAGTGCTATTCCACAATGTCCCAGACAACATATGATGTAGTTGTAAGTTTACTTAAATGTTTATGGCTGCTCCTTTTAAAAAGGGGAGGTCTGGTTCAAAAGGGGTAAAAAATTATGATTTGAGTTTTTGATATTTCTTATGATGTGCATGTTATATACATATACCACATTTACTTAATTTTTCATTATAATCATACCAATATCTTCATATCAATATAACCAGTAAACCTATTAATGAGAATAACATGACATGATTGATATACTGTACAAGATCAAATGTTTGTTGCACTTCCCCATTCCATTAATTTGATTCTTTGGGTTTATTTTAGAAGCGACGCCATGTAAAACTACAAACAGAAATAAACATTTTATCTCCTCCTGATGTGGAAAAGGTTTCTACAGGAACTCAGACTGAAGAGAGAATATCTGAATATCTTGACAACAGCTTCCTGACATCCACAGATGAAGGGGATGACAATGACACAGACTCAGACTGGGTTCCGGAAAGTGAGAATGAGGAGCACGATTCTGAACAAGACATTAACCCTGCTAAGGAAAGAAAGTTTATAGTTTTTGAATCCTGCTTAGATCAATTATTTACATCTTGCTACAATTGTGGATGCCAATGTACATTAAGAAAGACTATCATAGGCTCATACATTAGCATTAAGAGTTTATGTGAAAACTGCAGTGCTCAGAAAAAATGGGAAAGTCAGCCTACATCTAGTGCTATGCCCCTTGGTAATTTAATCATTGCAGGAGCTGTGTTATTTTCTGGGGGCAGTGCTCACAAATTCTTAACATTGTGTAGACATGCTTCAGTTCAGATGTTCAGCATTGGAACATACATGAAAATTCAGTCATTGTATTTAGTCCCAACTATAGAAGATGTTTGGCAAAGAGAGCAGTTACATCTCTTTACAGCAGCACAGGAGTCTGGAGAACCTTTGAGGCTGGGTGGAGATGGACGGTGTTGCTCACCTGGCCACACAGCCAAATATCTTTCATACACTTTGATGGATCTGAAGACAAACAAAATCCTGGATACACAGCTTGTGCAGGTAATTACAAACTATCAAAACAATGAAAAAATGCTTAATTTGAAATTATTATTTTGACATTATGTTTTAAATAGATATTTCTTAATTTTCTTGAAGTAAAATTGAACTATGAGACAGAATTTAATTTTTTTTGTTGTTGCTTTTAATGAACCATGCTTATTTTTAATCATAGAAAAATGAAGTTAGAAACTCGTATGCCATGGAGCTGGAGGGTTTACAAAGAGGGCTTGCCAGAATTGCAGATGAGGATCTACAGATTTCACATTTGGTTACTGACCGCCATTCTCAGATAAAAAAGTACATGCGTGAAACCCATCCAGAAATAATACATTGGTTTGATTGCTGGCACATTGCTAAAGGTAACTTTCCTTTATAATTATGTATACTCTATACATCTGATCATATGTTAAAAAATTATTTTACAAGTATCTTTGAGTTTCAAAACATACATAAACATGTACCTTGATATAAACATGTATAAAGTAAAAATTCATTTGTAAGCTAACTTGGGCCCTGCCTCAAGATATAAAGTGTACATATAATGACAAAACTGTCTGATTTTGATAGTGTATAAAAACTTGTTAAATAATCTGTGTTCAATGTCATGAATAATAATGAATTATATTTCATTGAAAATATTCAAAATATGATAAAATAGTATATTTATGTATTGAAATTAGTGAAAAAATCAATTAATTCTTGTCTCAGGAATTTACAAGAAGTTAGAAGCTGTGAGCAAGAAGAAAAACTGTGAAATTGTTGGAGATTGGGCAAGGTCCATCAGCAATCACACTTATTGGTGTGCAATGAGTAGTGGCGGAGATGGTGAGTTGGTGTACCAGAAGTGGTGTTCTATTTTGAATCACGTGTGTAATGTTCATGAGGGGCATGGTGCAGAGTTTCCCAGGTGTGAACATGGAGATCTTGAAGACCGTCTTTGGATTCGTAGAGGTACACACACATATAAATCTATACATATAGAGAGAGAGAGAGAGAGAGAGAGAGAGAGAGAGAGCGAGAGAGAGAGAGAGAGAGAGTTATTATAAGTTATTATATATATTTTAATATCTAAATATATATATAGTAATTCCTTGTATCCGTTTAAGTTTTTAATACATTTTAAAGTCAAGGGGAATGAATATGATGAAAATCACTTCGCAGTAAGTGTCAATTCATTATAAACAAGTTTGTTATATGTGTGGTTTACTGCTTAATTAAATACTAGCTTTTCCTGTAAAAGACTGTTGCCCCCCACCCTTATTTTAATATTTCCAGCATTAGAACTCCAAAAATACATCCTTTATGACAAGATATCAATGTTTTTAGGTTCCAAAGCTTACGATGAGTTGGAAAAGGTTGTCAAAGGCCGGCTTCTTTTGACAGATATCAGAAAAATGTCTCCTGCAGAACAGACTTCTGGGCTTGAGGCTTTCCACAAGGTGCTCTGTCATTTTGCCCCTAAGTTTGTGCACTTCTTCCATGCACAAATGGAAGCACGGTACGTAATTAACTCTAAGGAACTTTGAAAATTGAAAGCTTTATTTTGAGGTGTATTGCATGAATTACTTAAGCCTTTAATTTACACTAAGGTTTTTTAGCTCACCTGAGCTGAAATTCAAGTGACCTTTTCTGATCACATTTTGTCTATAGCCCGTCTGTCCAGCTGTCCATCCGTCTGTAAACTTTTCACATTTTTGACTTCTCCAGAACAATTTTTCGACCAAACTTGCCACAAAGGGGAATCAAGTTTGCTCAAATGAAAGGCCACACCCCTTTTCAAGGGGAGATAATTAAGAAAAAGTGAAAATTTGGTGGCATGTTTCAAAATTCTCTTTTTCAAGAACCACTGAACCAAGAGTTGAAACATATACATGTATGTGAAACTTTCCTTACGTTGTGTAGACTAAGTTTGTTAAAATGATGAACTCTAGGGGTAAGTTTTACATAGTACTGGTAATCACTAATGTATAGGAATAAATCTTTAAAAATCTTCTCAAGAACAGCAAAACTATGATTGGTAATGTTGATATGGAATCATCCTCAGGTAGTGAAGATTAAGAATATATTGACAGACTGAATAGCTACAGTGCCACCAATTGAAAAAATGTGTATTAAAAGTGCACAAAAAAGTGTGCACAGTTCTGTATTAATTCTTTCAAATTCTTACCTCAATTGCAAAAAAGCTAGATTTCAAAAAAAATTCTTACTCCTCAGTTCTGCAGCTAGATTCAAATTTGTTCAAATCAAAACCCCCACAATGAGGGGCCACAATGGAGGATCAAATTTTTACAAAGGAATATATAGGAAAACATGTTTAAAAATCTTATATTCAAGAACATCAAAGCCATTTGTTATATTAATGTGGAAGCATCTTTAGGAAGTCTAAAATTTAAGTCCCCCCTCCCCCATTGAACATGTATTTTTTCAATACTAAACTGATTTGTGCTTTTCAGAGCAAATGTGCTCAAGTGAGTGATGTGGCCCATGGGCCTCTTTTTTTATATGAAAAGTTTCATAAAATTATTTTCAGAATCACTTTTTATAACTTTTTATAGGTTATATTTAGCCACATTGCATTTTAATGAAAATTCAACCAGGGAGCAGGCAAAAAATCAAGATGGTGATATGATATACAGTGTTTCATACCCAAAGGGAAGGAAGGGTGAAGGAGTTGCCAAAGAAGTAAAAATTCAACAAACTTTTAGTAAGTGCATGAATATAGTTATATACCTCTTCATTTAAATTCTCAAGCCAAAAAGTGTTATCCTTGTAAGATACCAGTATTGTATGTTGGCCTTCTACAAATAAGTTTTTAATATAGACTGATACTAGAGGTATTTGAAAGGAAGGTGATTGCCAAAATTTTAAGCTTCGGTAAACTATCAATAATAAATCATTTTTGAGTGCATCGGAATGTACGGAATAGGTAATGCAGTTTTAATATTAATTACTAAAACTCCTTGGTTTGCAAGGAGTATCAAATACCTGTACAGGGTATAATAGGGTTTCTCGGATGGAGATAAGATTTAATTTTTCACATGGAAAAATAGGATTCCTTTTTAGCTCACCTCAACGAAGTTGGGGGGAGCTTATGTGATACCCTCGGCGTCGGCGTCGGCGTCCCAGGTTAAGGTTAAGTTTTTTGGAGCAGTTTTCTTTTTAATTACTTCTGTGTCCTATACTGATTAGACATGCATGGACGATGGTTTCAGTGTGTTTTATTGTACCAGACAGAGTTTCAGATGCTGCAATTTCAGCAAAGGAATGACCAGGTTAATGTTTTTGGAGCAGGTTAACATTTTTGGTGCAGTTTTTGGTGTGGGTTTCATTTCCAAGTAACTATAAGCCCTATGTTGACCAAACTTGCATGGATGATACATCTAAGGATGCATACTACCGGGCTTGCTTCGGATGCTGAATCTGACCTACATTTTCCGGTTGAGTGAACAGGTTAAAGTTTTCGGTGTAGGTTTCATTTCCAAGTAACTATAAGCCCTATGTTGACCAAACTTTCTTGGATGATACATCTAAGGATGCATACTACCGGGCTTGCTTCGGATGCTGAATCTGACCTACATTTTACGGTTGAGCGAACAGGTTAAAGTTTTTGGTGTAGGTTTCATTTCCAAGTAACTATAAGCCCTATGTTGACCAAACTTGCATGGATGATACATCTAAGGATGCATACTACCGGGCTTGCTTCGGATGCTGAATCTGACCTACATTTTCCAGTTGAGTGAACAGGTTAAAGTTTTTGGTGTAGGTTTCATTTCCAAGTAACTATAAGCCCTATGTTGACCAAACTTGCATGGATGATACATCTAAGGATGCATACTACCGGGCTTGCTTCGGATGCTGAATCTGACCTACATTTTCCGGTTGAGTGAACAGGTTAAAGTTTTTGGTGTAGGTTTCATTTCCAAGTAACTATAAGCCCTATGTTGACCAAACTTGCATGGATGATACATCTAAGGATGCATACTACCGGGCTTGCTTCAGATGCTGAATCTGACCTACATTTTCCGGTTGAGTGAACAGGTTAATGTTTTTGGTGCAGGTTTCATTTCAAAGTAACTATAAGCCCTATGTTGACCAAACTTGCATGGATGATACATCTAAGGATGCATACTTCCAGGCTTGCTTCGGATGCTGAATCTGACCTACTTTTTGTGGATGAGCAGGGCTCTCGATTCTCTAAAATTGGGGCCGTTCAACGGCCCCGTTCCCAATGCAAAAAAGGTACCTTTTTTCCCAAAAGAAAGGTGTAAATTTCCCAACTTCCATCCAGAGTAAAATATTAATTAAAAAATAAAAGTCCATCAAACCTAATCGCAAAAAAAACAAACAAAACACATTTGCAAATGAAAGTGAAACTGTACTACTATTTTATTAGTTCGCGCCAAATGCATTCGTAAACTGGTTCGGGCAACCAGGTTATTGTTTTTACAAAAATGTATATACAACTATGAGTGCAGAGTATCTTGTTATGTAGTTTTGACAAAAACCAGCATTTTGGTTTCAAAAATAGACATTTCATTTAAACATTAGTAAGCTGCACCTAGAAACATAACAGCGCTTCGGCATGTTCAGTCTCGCGCTGTAATTGGTAAGCAAAGTTGCCCATGTGATCGAGGAAATTCGGGACTATGTGACTAGCAACTGTCACGCAGTAAGACATAACCGCAATATCAACACTCAGAGATAGTAATGACAAAGCTAATGTACTTTCATAAATAGCCTACGTACCCATGTTTGTTCTGTTTAACTGTTTATTCAAACCAGACTGAGAGTTAGCATTGATGATAAAATGCTAGAAAAGCAAAATTTGAGGATTTTTTTTTAATGAATTTGTGTTATCCAACTTTTCCCAAAATGACGATAATTTTCCCAATTTGAACGGCCCCGGCCCCAGTCCCAAAAAGTGGTGTGAGAGCCCTGATGAGTGAAAATGTTAGTTTTGATGCATGTTTCATTTCCAATAAACTATGAGTCCTATAATGAGCAAACTTGCATGGATGATACATCTAAGGATGCACACTAATGGACTTGCTTCGGATGCTGAATTGGACATGCATTTTTCAGATAATAGACAAGGTAAAAGTTATGGTTGCAGGTCTACTACCAAAAACTATAAGGCTTATATAACATTGTATAAACCAAACTTGCACAAATGCTGCATCAAGAGATGAAAACTCTCAAATTTGCATCAGTTGCTGGATTTTCATTACATTTTCATGAAGAAGAAGTAGTTTAAATTTTTTATGTAGGTATATTTCAAAGTATCAGATCAAAATTGCTTTTAAAAATATTTTCATTTTTGGAATGTATACTTTTTGTTGGTTAATTGTGTGACTTTGCCTTACTTAAAGACAACATTCATTGAGGTGAGCTCTGTAATCTCTGATTACCTATGTTTTATATCTGGTCTTGTAGAAATAATAAATCCTGCATAATGTCCAGTTGCTTGCTTGTTTCAATTGACAGATTATGTGAATGAACTGTTTGAAGACCTCATCTTCAGGAGAGAAGTCCACAATTCTTATGGAGAGGCGAGAGCAGCCAAAGCAATAAATGAGAAAGAAAGACCGAGACCAATTGCTCAGATGGAAGGAAGGGCTAGAAAAGAAGACATTGTGGCTACTCATAGATCCAGATTTTATTGAATAAATATAATATTTCCAAATTCTATCATTATTCTGGATATTTAAAACCACAATAGGTTTGGGAAGGAAAAGTCTGTCTGATTTTGCTGACAACACAAGATGGTAGAATACGTCTATTCTTCTTCCCAAGAATATGATAAACCCACCGAACAAATCTTCTGTAGGCAAGATGTCTGTAAAGTCTGAAATATTGCAGAGGATATGCTCAACATAATCCTATATGTGCACTTATTTAGGCCTAAATTAAAATGTTTGTTTGCCCTTAGCTGACCGAACTATCGAAATTAGCCCGACTCAAAATATTTTATTGCTTTTTTCATTTACAATTTTTTTTTACCCTGGTAGTTGAATCATTTCAACCCAGTTTAAAAATGTTCTTTGAGGTCATTTAGATGCTTAATTTAGTAGTGACTAGTTTTACTTATAAATATAATGGACTACCTTTTTTGTTTATTCAGTGCTTGCAGCCCTTACCTCCTTAGATATTGGTGAGAATATAGAATGTGAAATCGACACATTCTGAGGATTCAATTTTGTTCAAAGAGGGACACTGGTGTTAGGTTGGGGTTAAAACTGGGGATTAAATTTTACATGACGTTTGGACCCACGTTCTTTCAAAGGAATTTAGATGGAATTTTTTTCAAAACAACCTTTTGAAGAGCAGCAAGAGGAAAATGACGCAGTCGAGCATTGTGACCCTCATGCTTCTTGTTATAATTTTAAGAAGAGAAAATTAAATATTTCTCCTACCTACCTGCCCATTGTTAAAAAAATCTGGGTTGGTAAAGGGCAAACAAACATTTTTTTTTAAATATTCGACTAATCATTTATTACATGTACTTTGGACTGAAAGTTTTGACAGTAAAAAGGGGGAGAGGTGGCCATATCACTCGGAAGAAAAGGAAAATGATACCTGAACAGGAAAGACAAAATTGTGAGGAAAAGTGGACTTTCCATGAGACTGAGTTGATCTTTTTTTTTAATTGTCATTATTTTGTGAATTGTAAAGTAAAATTAAATCCTTGTTTTGATATTTCAACAGGTTTGTCCCTATTTATTGAAATACCTAGCAGGGAACATTTAGGACAATTACACGCTTAGTTTCGACTTTCAGTAAGCCTGGCATTCTCGACGTTACCTAATTAACTTCTGAAATTTACACAGCTTCCCTTCACTGTTGAAATGTACATATGATAGAAATGCGGCCGAATGTCAACTGGTGTAGTAAATAGCCAATTAAAAGTTCTCTAATGGCACAGAGGTGGGGTATAAGTCGTCTCATCGTTGTCAACAACAATTTTAAGTTCCTGATGTTATTAATTTCTTTACCGATGAGAATCTACTAGTATTCGCTATTACGTAGCGCCGGGAATGCCACGCCCTACTGAAAGTCCAAACTAAGGGGAAAATCACCCTAAAAATAATTTAATAGAAGGTGTAGATTCTTCCGCTTACAGCTAGGGGCTTAACTGGATTACAGAGTAACTGAGGATTACATCATTATATGCAGGAAAATTCTCCGGCCCCTGGGTCTTAGGGAAACCCTGTAATCAACAATGCTGAAATTCCCTTTGGAAGGAACACCTCCCTCCCTTGACCTGTCTATGAAACTTACTCATGGATGGGTTCTCTTTCATTTTGTCTGCCATTATCCTGTATGTATTCATAGTAAGAAGTCTCCAACACATAATGATTTAAACAATTTACGATGAAACCTTCATGCTCAGTAATACATTGGAGAGATTTCTCATCGACCTTTCCATTTACTATGTTGGTGTTTCGGCAGCATTTGTTTTCCCTGCTAGTAGGCATTTCCACACAGTTTCCACAATTACACCTGAAGTGAGGGCATAATAAATCTCGCATTTGGGTTCTGGTTAAAAAATTGTTAAACACTGTATCATAGAACGTTCAGGCAAACAAATCTGACAAGCAAATAAATAAATAAATAAGGAGACATAACTTTAAAATTCCTGTATTGATTGATTGATTTTATGTTATTTAACACCCCTCTCTAAAATTTTCACTCATAAGTCATAAGGAGACGCCACCACTGATATCAGTTTTACCTTAAGATGTTTCCTAATATGTACGCCCGGGAGCCTGATGCATGTCATTTTATTTTTGTGGCTAAACGTAATATACATGTAAAAACACAATAAATTAATTAGGCCTAACCTACATACCAACTCTCGACAGGTTCCCTAGTGACGTCTTCAGAGCTTGTCGGCGATTCCCTTCCCGATTCCGAGTGCGATTCATGATGATCACTTTCTGACAAACTATTACATGTATTAGTAGAACGATCTTTACCCAAAGGTTCAAACATGTATGGCTGTATATGCAGTGTCAAATCAACTTCGGGTATTTCACCGTCACTGTCATTATCTTCCATAAAATGAGCCATGTCGTAATCGGAGCGTTATGATATATGGTGAGTCGATCTTTGTTTTGATATTGATGTCTCGAATGACGTCATGAACAGGGGAGGTAACATCGTCGGGGATAATAGAAATTGTCAGTTTTCAAACAGGTAAATCAAGCATGTAGGTGTCATTAAAAAATTGGAAACTTTAAAATCTTCATTTAATATATGGCATTGACAATATATCAACCTTTAGAGCGTTTTTATTTTCATGATACTTGACCTTTAAGCAATGTATAATCTATCACACTGATATTATTTACCACCTCTGTGTGAGATTATTATAATTGTAAATCTTTTTTTACACCAAAATAAAAATCAGTTGTCTGATTTATTTATATACACATCAAGCACATCCACATTTATTTTGTTAAAAAAAAAAGTCTCAATTGGACAAGGTGACTTTTATTTTTTTATGTCCCTGGGGAATATAATTTCAGTCTGCATGTCTTTCTGTCTGTCAGCTGTCTGTCTGTAAGACTTTCCTAATGACATATCTCTCGAGAATCCTTTGAGCTTGTTCAATAAAATTGTACAGAATAACTCCCTGACCTAAGAAATATCCTATTTTATTTTGAGGTCAAAACTCAAGGTCATCAATTCAAAAACTGTATATAAACTCCAATTTCCGGGAATATCTTAAGAAGATTTGGTTTGGATTTGTAATTAAATTTTAAACCATAACTCCCTATGGCACAACCTGTCACACCTCCTTTGCCCCCCCCCCCCCCGAAGTATGGCACAACCTGTCACACCTCCTTTGCCCCCCCCCCCCCCCTCCCCCCCAGAAGAGTCACAACTTCTTTTTAGCTCTACTTGGCAGAGACCAGAGGAGCTTTATATATGTTACAGTAAATATGTGTAATCAGGAATTTCATGTATTTCCTGAATTTTAGGAAATACATGAAATTCCTATCCTGCTCAGGGAATGCATGAATTTACTAATTTTAGTTAGGAAATACACGTATTTACTGAACTTTTCAATCCTTTTTACACATATTTACTGACTGCATTTTGGTAAGACACTTTAAACTATGAATCATAAAATAAAGACAGATGCACAGTGCATTCAATATTGATATCAGCATAATTATCATACGTTAATAAATATTATTTTTAATGGTTCAAAATAGAAAAAAAAAAAACAATTTATTTTTGCTTCATAAGTTTGAATAAACTAATGTTTGCAAAACATATCAATGTTACATGTGTACCATAATTTTAAAGATGTAAGACTCAAATAAACAAAAGAACCGAGTATTTCAACATTTAAAAATCGTATATTTTTGATGAATTTTAGAATAAAAATGATGTAAAAACTAGTTCAAATACATGAATTTCCTAGCAATTCAGTATTTACACGTATTTCCTTAAATGACCAGTAAATCCATGTTTTTACTGAATGATTTAGGAAATTCCTGATTTCTCAAATTTACTGTATGGTATATGCGAAAGTAGGGTTTTTGTCATTCGTCCGCTTCTGAAATTTTGGTTTGGAGTTGTAATCAAATTTTATACCATAACTCCCTATGGCACAACCTGTCACATATATATATGCAAAAGTAAGATTTTCTGAACAATTTTTCAAAACACTCCTCCTACAGTTTTGGTCTGATTTCACTATACCTTGACACACGTTTACTTCACTAAGGTACATGATTTAATGCATCAGTTTTTGATTTCCATAAACAGTCAGCAGTGTTGCCATGGTTATTAAAAAAAGTAATTTTTGTGTAATCCTTTGACACATTTATCATCGAAAAGTTTTGATTTGATTTCAGTATTACTTGGCACACAATTAGACTACACTATGATGCACAAAAGAATATATAGATCTTTGTTTTTAGTGAATGTTGATGCTATGCTAGTTTTAATGGAAAACTATTAGACATACTTCTGAAATTTTGATATTCCTGCACACAGTTTTGGCATGATTTCAATATACTGCGTAATTTGACACACGACTAGATTACATTAAAGCTGAACACTACTCGTAAATAGGCATAGTCCGCCATATTTCTCGTTCTTCAACGCTCTCCCTACAACTCGTATATAAGGAGCAGATTGCTAGTCAGTCCAATGTATTTTACCACAGAGATCCGACTAGTGCAGACGTACATCTTACAAAGCGTGCTACTCAATATCAATGAAATTATCAAATTTTACGTACTTATACCAAAACAAAACAAAAGTATTATGGAAAATAATGGTCAATACATTATTTAAAAACAGAAAATGCACATAAAAACAAGAAATAAACGTAAAAAAATCTAAGTCCACGATAGGAGTACTACATGTCGGCCACGAGTTTCGAGTGTGCAATCGGGTGTAACGAAAGCGAGCGGTTTATATACCCGTCTGACAGTGCCTATTTATGACAAGTGTTCAGCTTTAAGACACAAAAATCGATGACTGTCTGTTGCAAAGTTTATAATCCAAGTGCCACTTTTTGTTATGCAAATACGTACAGACCAGTAGAGCTGCAGTCTCATCAGAGACTTCTGGTTTCCTTTAGCGAGAGACAGATTTTCTGAATTGTTATTGTTATAGCGTATAAAATTATATTTTTTCTTCAGAATATTGAGAAATATTCTATAAATAGGATTGTACAGGAAAACCCGAGTCAGAAGCTGGAAGAATGTCAGAAGATCCTGGGATAAGTAGAGAATGAGAGACTAGGATAAGTGATACAGAAACATAGCTAGAAACAGTTGATCAGATGACCCTTGGATAAGTGATTTAGAGACTGAGAGACAGGGGTATATTGTGTACATTGAACTCTGACATTAAGGAATGACTTTTCTTTTAAATAAAGAGCTTACAAAAGATAAACTTTTTCAAATTTTCTTTTCGAGGTTTAAAATATTTTGTTTACGGTTTACACAATGATTTAATTACTTATAAGGGTCATGTATATTTGTATTCCAAAGAATCAAGGTATTTGTTATAAAGTCTAAGCACTCAGGAAAATTTACTTCAGAATTATTTTTAGCTCACCTCGACGAAGTTGAGATGAGCTTATGCTATACTGTCGGCGTCCCAATTAAAGATATAGGAGCAGGTCTATT
Source organism: Saccostrea cuccullata (assembly GCF_032062105.1). NCBI lineage: Eukaryota > Metazoa > Mollusca > Bivalvia > Ostreida > Ostreidae > Saccostrea > Saccostrea cuccullata. Next base: position 19,451 of record NW_026927984.1, on the reverse strand, counting down.
CCCAAGTGACTTTAAGCCTTACCGGGACCAAACTTGCATGGATGATGCAGCTAGGGTTGGACACTACCAGAGATGCTGGATTTGACCTACATTTTCCAGATGAGTGACAAGGTTCAAGTTTTTGGAGCAGGTCCATTTACAAGTAACTATAAGCTCTACCTAGACCAAACTTGCATTGCTGATACATCTAGGGATGGACACTACCAAACTTGCTTCAGATGCTGGATCTGACCCACATTCTTCAAACAAGTGACAAGGTTAAAAATTTTGGAACAGGTCAATCCCCAATGAACTTTAAGACCTATTTAAACAGAACTTGCTTGATTATTGTTTTCAGAATAAAAATTAACTGTTAAGAAAATATGATGTGAGATTCGCATAACCTAAACTGATAACATTCATCGAGGTGAGATTTGTAATCTTTGATTACCTATGTTTTCAGATAGTTATGCTCCTGTAATCAAAGATAAGATCATATAGTATCTATCTGCCCCTTCCAAGAAGGGAGGATACACTGCTTTGCTGCTGTCGGTCGGTTGGTCTGTCGGTTCACCATCGGTTTCCGTTCATTTTCTTCAGGCAGCTTGCAAATATTGGAATGAAATATTGTATCCACGGATTTAGCATATGAATATCTAGGTCAATATCTGTTTCGCAAGCCATTTTTGACAGAGCAACGCCCATCTGTTTAGAGAAAATCCTATTTTGGGAGTTTTCGATAATTTCTTTTACAGAGGTTGCACGTATAAAGATGGAATTAAGTTAACAGTTTTATCATAAGAATATCTAGTTCGAGTTTTGTTTTGGGTACGATTAAGCCGTTTTGGATAGGGTTATCGCCCCTTGGTTTTAGAAAAAAAATTTTGAAGGTTATGTTCATTTTCATTGCAGAGTTTGTATATACTTAGATAAACAATTTTATCACAAAAATATCTAGGTCAGAATTTAGGCATTTTGGATTGAGTTTGTCCCATGGACCGAATCAGAAAAATTTCAATTATTTGAAGGTTGAAGGCATAAGTGTTTTCCTAACATCTCTTGTTTTACTGTTACATGTATGTTAATCTATTTTCTCCCATTTGGGGGCATCACATCTGTTTTGGTATTATTTTTCATTTTATACATTAATGATGCGTAAATCCAACGGACATTTTGTATGCAGGAATATGGAACGCCATCACTGCCTTATAGCATAAAACTATGCATTTATTATGTCAATCTATCATTACGTGATGTGAACATATCTTTACGTTATGTCATTTTTTTATGGGCTGTTGTAAAAATATCTTTACATCATGTCAACACTGCATTACATGAAGTGAACACATTCTTCCATTATGATAGCACTTTATAACTTGAAGTCCAATGTTCATTATGTGAAGTGAAAATGTTTACATTGTGTTAAAACTTTATTACCTGAAATGAATGTATCTTTATATTATTTCATTTCTTTAATATGCGAGGTCAAAATTGCATTACGTCAAGTTAATTTCGTTTTACATGTGTTCTATGATTAAAATCATTACGTCAAGTCAAAGTTCATTCCCTTTTGTGAGTGTATATTTCTATAATAACAAAGCATTATTACGTGATGTAAATGTATCTTTATTTTACGCCGAGGTCATCACATTGTAAGGTGAAAACATCTTACCTTTATGTCAGTGCATTATTACGTGATGTTAAAAGGTTTATAACATAATGTGAACATATATTATGGACACAGTCCTGGCGTTCCATATTTTATCCCATGTTTACCCCTTTATCCCGTTGATATAGCTCATGTGATATCGTTTTCGTATCCCACAGTAGTGACGTCACAATGGGTTTTGCGTTAGCGTAATGAAGTAAAATAAAGTGGAGTCCTATATAAAAACAGTGCAAAACATTGTTTGTGGTGTATAAAACATGGGATAAAAAGAATCTCACATGATTTGTAGTTAGATATGATTTT
>NW_026927984.1:0-12500 GCF_032062105.1 Saccostrea cuccullata | reverse complement strand
CCATTGCTATAATATTTCATTATTTAAAGAGTTTTGTTGCTTGTAATATTTTGTGAGTGAAGAAAAAAATGGACATAGTGTGAAAAATCGAGGTATTTACCGAGAAATACTCAGGGGCCCCTAGCATGAAAACGAGGTCATTGACTTAGTTATTTAAAATTGAAATTTAACACAAGAATCATAGCTGTACAATTTTCAATAGGTATTTTTTTTTTGTTCTTATCAGTGGAATTTTTATTCATCTGAGTAGAGGTATACCTTAATGTCATAAAGAGTTGACATAATGTAATGGAAAATTGACATAATGCAATAGTATTGTGGGTTTATATCATAAAGAGTTGACATAATGTAAGTAAAAGTTGACACAATACAATAGTAGTGTGAGTAAATATCATAAAGAGTTGACATAATGTAATGGAAGGCTAACACAATGCAATAGCAGTGTGAGAAAATGTCATAAAGTGTTGACATAATGTAATGGAAGGATGACGCAATGCAATTGTTGTGTTGTGCTATAAGGCAGTGACGGCGTTCCATACAGGAAGTTCGCTAGCACTTTATGCAAATATGTTCCTTCAATGCATATAATATTATGTATCTTGTACAAAACGATACACAATATTGTATATGTTCGCGTGAAAGAGCAGACAAAAAACAATCAAGGTCTGGATCTTTGTATGTTCCTAAGTATAATACATGTACCAAGTCGCTAGGAAATAAAGTCAAGGTTATTTTATTTTCTTTTAAGAGGTCACATTCAAATGTCAATGTCATGATGTGTGAAGGAATTGTGAGGCACAAAGAAACAGCATCCATTCAAAAGTTAATACACAAGGTTAATTATGTCTTCTGAATGTAGATCAGACAGCAAGGTCACGAGGTCAAAATGTTGGTACCAAAGAAAGACATTGTCACTGGGTATAAATGTGTGATATATGACGGTTTTAGCAATCGCCAATCAAAAGTTATCTCTAAAATGTGTTAAATTCTTAGGTGTTCAAAATTACATCAAAGTCTTTAGGCTGAAACGACAAAAATATACCTAGCTGAGGAAAGATCTGATGGCATGGAGAATATACATATGAAAAATCAAAAACCTAATCCAAACCGATAAAAAGTGTAAGCAAGGTAAACGTTTGGTATATTTTTGCAAACACCAAGGTCAAAGATACTTTTTCCCTCCAAAAAAGGCGATAGCAATATACATGTACATGTAAGAGTTATGGGCAAAGTTTAAGTTTTTGTAAACATTGGAATCCCTAATTATGATACACCTTTCCATTTCCTTTCGGTTTTGCATGCACCTGGATTAGTGCAGTGAAGTAAAGTCTTTTGTTTTTGGACATGGCACCAAAATAATGAAAACACAAGATAAAACCATACAGACAACCCTATAGTAAACAAGTTTCATGTACAGCAGCTCGAAACTTTGGCCCTGACTTCTGAATACATGTCACGTTAATTAAACATATAGACATAAATACCATGGGTAATACAAGATATTTTAATTACCCAATGCACATATCTTCTAAACAGATGGTCTTCAAAAAGGTATTTCACCTGAATTCAGTAGTCAATCTATTGGATAGATTATAATAAATAATTTAAGGCGTATCTGCTCCCTTTCGGAATTCTTTTAAAATACCAATAAATTTATTCTATTATGAACCTCTGCAAATTGGCAGAAAATTGTTTTATCTTCATAAATTGTAGATTATAATTTATTTGATTTTTAAAATCAAAAATACACAATAATTTACGAGTGTAAGCAATATAAACAATTCGTATACGCAGTCTGCACAGTCCAGTCTGATGTGCTAGATTTATAATAACGTCATGATTAGAAATAGCCATTTTCATCAAGTAACGGGTTTTCAAACCCTTGTTCTCACTTCGAATTTGTATGCACCGTTGATAAATCGTATGTAGCTATCCCAAATCAATAAACTAAATATATTCTGATAACTTTGAGTTCTTTGAATAAATATTTTGTCTCTAACGTCGTTCCAACTGTTCTAAAATATAATTTTTTGATTGGACGCTGTCCTGTTCTGACGGCCGACGTCGCATTTTCTGTCGAGTTTTGATACATATTGGTTAGGGTTTATCTTTAGTATCTTAACTATCTATAGAGTATCCGATGCTTAAGATATATAAAAAAAATGATTATAATTTTTTTTTATAAAATCTTTTTTTTTTTTTGTGTGTAAAATAATTTTTTTTTATTAAGCTTTGACTTGTTATATATTAAAAAAAATAATCATTTTAATCCAAACACTTCAATTCCAAGTTTATGGTGTTTTATCTTGGTACGTGCGCACTGTCCACGACATCTATCTAAGACCCCAATTTTTACAGAAATATAATTAAATTAGTAAAAATGAAAATCTTGGTTTTTCATAAGAAATATTTTGATTTAAAAGATATGTGAGACCATTAAATTATCACAAACACGTCATTGTCAACGAACCTTTCGGACAACCTTCGTATTACCTGGAAATTCCAATTCCTTTATCTTTTCCGGGAATTTCAGCACTTTGACTTTTGGGGGGAGCGTGGGGTATGTGAGCTTGCTCACTTTTTCTTTCATACATTTTTAGTCAAGTACAACATTTGCCCCAGGTATAAGCTTTTCTGATTTTTATGGGCCAGAAGTATAAGATATTAGGGTTATTGGGGTATAAATGTTTTTGCCCATCTGTTTGTCTGCCAAAAAAATTTAACATTGCTCATACATTTTGAGGGTTGGACTATGACTTTCATACGAGTGGTGATCAAAAAGTTAGCGAATTATCTCAATATTTACAAATACACAGTAAAGATTAGAATAAAAATTTGGCACACATATAGTTATGCACATGTTCTATAAATAACAAATGAAAAGTAATGATTTTCTCCATCTATGTGGCGTCACAATGTGAAAATGACGTCAATTTGTCAATAGGTGACTCGTGACGAAAAATGGCTGTCTAAGTCTTACCTGAGCAACGAATGGCTGTAAAGTTCAACGTATAACTTGGAAATTCCTTTGAAGTATCTTATAATAATTTGTACAAGGTTTATGAAGACAATAGACTTTCCAGACGTTTAATCATAAATTGGATTGATTGTTTTAGTGAAGGGAGGGAGATGGTTGAACATATTTTTTGGTTTGAAGGACATATGATACAAACATTTTTTTTTCTTTGGAGGAGACTTATTATCATGTCACAAGTTTAAAAAAGTGGATAAATCTTAGAATTTTTTATCCTTAGAACTGGAAAATGAAATAGACTTGGAAAACATTTGTAATATTTCAATATATTACAACTAGCTACTATAGTAATTCAGAGAATTTGTGTCCCCCGCTTATAGGGGACAAAATAAAGATCATGCGCATTTTGGGGGGTGAAATGTTCCCTACCCACTGAATTTGTAGAAGTATTAAATGTATACATGCATACTGAAGCAAATAAAAATGCCAAATTGTTTTTATATAGAATATTTATCACACCACTGTATAATGATGAATATATGAGTTTGTACAAGCCAGACATGATAAATTCTACTTGCTGAATGCTGTCATTTAGTGGAAAAAAAAGATTATAAAACATCCGGGACTCGAGCCCGGGACCTATTATATCTGAAGCGACATACCACTGCACCACGGAGCCGCTTTGTATTATAAGATTGATTGATTGATTGTATATTGTTTAACGTCCCTCTTGAGAATTTTTCACTCATATGGAGACGTCACCTATGCCGGTGAAGGGCTTCAAATTTAGACCTATACTCGGCACTCAGGGCCATTGAGCAGTGAGGGTTCTTTATCGTGCCAACGCCTACCGTGACACGGGACCTACGTTTTTAAGGTCATATCCGAAAGACCCGTGACTTTCACTTCTAGTGCCGAGCGCTTGGCGAAGGAACAGTCACTACCTTTGTTTACGTCTTAGGTATGACGCGACGCCGCGATCGAGAATCGAACCCGGGCCTCCCGATCACGAAGCGAACGCTCTGTATTATAAGAAATTATATGCAAACATCAGGTCACATGTATATATTCACGTTCGCTATTGTCACAATACACCCCTACTAATGTTATTGTGATTTAAATTCAAGACACGTGGTTTAGGTTGATCTATTCAAGGGTTATTGGGTAGAACCGGTTTTATAAATAAAATTGGCAGTAAACAGGATATTGCTATAGCCCGTTTCTTTTGAAAACATGTCCTGTAATAAATGTTTCCAGATCTTTCTGTCAACAGAAAGGGGGTGGCTAAAGGAGGGGGTGTTAAAATAACATATCTTATACTTTTCGGCGAAAATAAGAGCTCACTACTGACCGATTCGCTAGTAAAAAATGTGTTTTATCATATACACTGACAAACCTTTGTTTGCCTTATATGGCTATTGTTATAAGTGCGCACAGAGGATCTTACCACGAGCAACTGACCAATCCACCCCTACTAATGTGTTCGGAACCTTTTCTTTTTCGGTGTTCTGCAATTTATAAAACCAGATGAGTTCAGAGTAGCTCTGACAGTGGCTCTGGCGAGAGTAAGCGAGACTTCAGCGAGATAGGGTAAATTATTCACGGAAATGTGGCTAGGAAGTGACTAGCACGTGGAGACATGGTAAACAGAAAAGTTATGTTGCGTTTTAGTTTTAACCACCCTATAATATCATTCTGTGGAAATGTACTTCAATAGACCTCTCCTGAATTCATTCAAGTTTAAATTATAAGTACTCTTTATGGTACAGTTTTCTGCTGTCATGAATTAAAATTTCTTTTTGGACAAAAATTTTGCATGGGAACCGGGACTATATTTTTTGGCGTCAGATTAGCAAATGAGGCACCAATGTGACCTAAACTGACAAATCAGCTGAATGAAAATTGCATTATGGGTTACTACGAATACTACAGGAATTTTACGCTTGATAAATTCCTTTATTGTACTATCGATAAATACAATTGTCAGGTAGATTCTCTGGCCAACACACGTGATCACGAGTATAGTTATGTAAAAAATGTTTTGTCCATTTAAATGCATACGAGAAGCTGCTCGTTTTCCTTACTCTTGAAGTGCTGGTGTTCTGAACTTGAGACTACGTTTACATTCTATAAAACATATTTTTCTGTAGTTAACAAAAAATAAAAATGCCCGTGAGCCCTGTGATATCGTTCATAGTTTCTAATGTTTGCATTTTGTTCATAAGAACTTTTTTTTTTATTTTGCACCCCACTGACATGATCATAGATTGACCTGAAACATGTATTTGGCGTAAACGTATTCAATCAACAATTTGCGTGGTCAGTTGCTCGTGGTATGATCCTCTGTGCGCATTAATATCAATAGCCATATCAGGCAAACAAAAGTTTATCAGTGTAGATGATATAACACATTTTTTTTACCAGCGTATCGGTCGCTATTAAGCTGTAATTTTTGCAGGAACTATTAAAAGATGTATTAATTCTTATTTACCCCCCCCCCCCCTTTAGTCACCCATTTCTGTTGAAAATCATGAAGTCTTTCAGAGAGGTCTGGAAACACATTTTTCACAGGACATGTTTTCAGAAAAACAGACTATAACAATTTCCTCTTTACTGCCAATATTATTTATAAAACCGGTTCTACCCTATAACCTTTGAATAAGTAAACCTAAACCACGTGTCCTGAATTTAAATCACAATAACATTAGTAGGGGTGAATCGTTGGAATGAATAGCAACGTTTACGCCAAATACATGTTTACATTTTACTTCGAACACGTGGTTCAGGTCAATCTATGATTATGTCAATGGAATACAAAATAATGAAAAAAATGTTCTTAAGACCAAAATACAAAGATAAGAAACTATTAAAGATGTTAAGGGCGTTTTTAATTTATTGTTTACTGGAAAAAATGTTTAATAAAATGTAGTTCGTGTCTAGATCAGAACACATCGCTTCAAGGGTAAGGAAAACGAGCAGCATCTCTTATGCATTTAAATGGACAAAACTTTGTTTACGTTCGTGATCACGTGTTTGGCCAGGGAATCCACCTGGCAATTGTATTCACCGATAGTCACCGTATACAACGGGTAACGCGGGGGAGTCGCTAAAAAGTATGGGGGAGTCGTTTTCAACGTATGGGGGAGTAGATTTTCACCGCTTCGGAGTCGGAAGAGATATGGGTCACGTCTTTTTTCGGTATTTATAAGATGTATTTACAAAAAACAAATATCCCACGGAAGATGGCAATAGTTAAGCTTTATTTTGGTCATTTGTCCGGCTGTCATATACGTCTAGTTTTCTCAAACACTTCGAAACTATTTGACAGTTTTCATATTTACGTTGATCGGATGGTAAAAACATGCATGATTTGTACAATCTACGGCTTGCGTAAGGATTTTCACAGTGAAAACAGCGAGAGAAAACGTTTATCTTTTAAATGCAACAACTTAAACTTGACTAGACTTTATAAAAATTAATAATTCAGACATTTTCTCCTCAGACAGTAACGGTTACGTAGGGGGGAGTCGTTTATGGGAAAGCACATCGCAGGGGGGAGTCGCAAAATAAAGTCAAATGCATACTTGGTGTTGTTTTCATCACTTTTATACTGCCAATACCTTTTTAGCTCACCTCAACGAAGTTGGGGGAGCTTATTTAATACCCTCGGCGTCGGTGTCGGCGTCAGTGTCGGTGTCGACGTCGGCGTCCCAGGTAGAGGTTAAGTTTTTTGGAGCAGTTTTCTTGTTAAGGACAGATGAGATGTTCCTTAATAACAGATAAATTTTTCTAAGAGTTTGTCATTGAAGTATTGCTAGTTAAACATGTTTACTCACAAAAAATTGAGGTACCTTACCAGGCATTTCTGCAAGATACCAGTGGTAGTTTTTCTTATATAATCCTTTGGGGATTAAAAATAATTTTCCAATTTCAAATGTTTAAGTGTTTGGATTTTTTAAAAACGTTTACAAACTGGTTTAGAAATCAGAATGTTATTAAAATTTTGAATATTTTTCATATATTACGAAGATATACAAAACGGATTTTGAGGAACGTCTCGTCTGACCTTAACCCTTTAACCCCCAGAGACGCATTTGGACGCACTTTCACCATCACATATATAAAACTGTTGGCGTTTTGTTAATAATTTGGATACCACAAAACAATTGATATTTTCTTAAACTAGAGAAGAAACTGAACAATTTTGCTACACAATTTTTTTTCTATTTGATGTTAGGAAATTATCGTAAACAGGCGCGTAGCCAGCATGGAAATGAAGTGTACGCAGAAAACGGTCGGGGATCTGGCGGCTGCCCTGAGGCCCCCAGTGGGTCCAGGGCAAAGCCCTGGTGGGGGCCCAGGGGGCGAAGCCCCCGGAAGCTCCTGGATTTTACGAAAATTTTCAGTCATTTTCTCGCAAAAGAAATCACAATAATATCACTTTTCTCGAGCAAACACTTAGCTATAAGATATATACTGCTTCCGTTGATACTTCGGGAAGAGAAGGATAATTTATCAAATTAATTTACGCATATTGTGGTATTGGAAAAAAGTTTCCAAGTGTATCAAGATAAAACAGAGTAGCAATATCAATATCGTTACCATTGGAGTTTAAATATTTCAAAATATAAACGGGGGTGTTGTTGTCTTTTGATTACCTTCATATTTGATACCTGAAACGATTCGAGAATGCTTCAATTATAATATAATTCTTTAAATTGGTAACATCAGTAAAAGAAGCTATATTATTATTTATTTTGTTCACCATAATTTAAATTGTTTAACGACTTTTATTCATTACCTCTACGGAAATTAAAAATCTTGGATAGTCGTCCAAAACCTTTGTATCTTTTTCTTTCGATCAAAGTCCCTTAGATCGCTTTCCTTATCAAATATTTGTCCGGATAATCATGATTACGCGGATTAACATTTTGGTTCAACAATTTTTTTTCCTCAAGAATGTTGAAAGATGTTTTTGGAATTGATTTTATAAAGGACTAAATTTGAATGTGCAGACATGCTGAAAAAAATTGAATCCAAACAATAAGACGCAAAATAATTTGAAACATGGGTAGTGTCTCTTTTTTCCCAAATAAAATTCTCTCTTTCTTTTTTCCTTCTTTTCTTTTATCCCTCTTTCTTTCTTTTTTTTTGGAAAATGATGTGTACTCACTTGCGTACTTGCGTATAGGCAGCTACGCGCCTGGTAAACCTGACGTGATTATTGCATACCCTACCAGGAAGTTGAGAAAATTACGCATAAATGGCTGATTTTGTGCTATTTTCTGTTGGCTTTATCTAAATTACAACACAAAATAAAATTAAAATAAATGCCATAACCCAAAAGCTTGGAACTTTCCCTGCAATTTTTATGATGGACGTTATAAGGTACACGCATCCGTTACAGAGATATTTGTTGTTGAATATTGGATCTTTTACTAGTTAAAACACTCAAAATGCACTATGACGTCATTTGACGTTTTACGTGTACAATGAATTTGTTTATGAACGCAATGTAAAACAAACTAAATCTTTTGATACTTGGAACAATTTTTTTTAAATGAATTATTCGTAAAGAAGAGTTAATGTTCGACATGATCTGAGCCATATGCATAATAAAAATCCATAACTTTGGGAGATATATGTAAATGTAGTAATAGTCATTGGCTCAGCGCCATGATTGTGCACACCCCTTGTTTCAGAAACCCCTGTCGAATTTGTCATTCCTTTACATGTACTAATTAAGGAGCAATTCATCAAAAATAATTCAATGTTATCGTTACCATTTTACAAATCAGAAATTATGCATGATCGAGAGCATGACCAAAACAAACTCAAACAGATGAAATGCGTATTGAGAGGGGGAGGGGTCAGACAAGAATTGGTGTTTATTTAGTACGTTTGGAGTGGTGATCTAAATTTAGAATCATGTATACAATACTAAGATCGATTTATTATTTTTTTAAATGGATAATTTCAAATATTTACCACAGCATGAAGGTTTGATTAGTTTTTTTCCAGTCAGTTTTTGCAAGTATAATTATAATTAGTATTTAGGCCCAGTTAAGCCTTTGATTTAGCACTAAATATGGCTAAGGGGTGTTCCATCTACATGTATGCCTAATTAATACAAAGGGCTCAGTGTGACCGGTCTGAAGGGAATGCTTACTCCTCCTATAGGCACCTAATCCTATCTCTGGATTTCTTTTTTAGATCAATGACTAGTTGTTTTCTTCGCCTTTTTTCATTTCACTTGTAGACGAGTAAAAAGTCCAAAGTCTTAAACACTCATGATAATACATGTGCTGTAAGTCGTTATAATCAAATCACGATGCAAAAGTTTTACATTTTGCTATACGTACTTGTAGTCATGTACCCATATTCGCTACCAAGTGCAACTTTTTTTTTAACTTCACCCTATGGAATAGTCTGTTTTTCCAAATCCCGGGTGGGGGTGTAAGTTTACAGTTTGATTATAACATATATAACAGTTTGTCTATAACATATTTCCAGGAACTGTATTTGAATATTTTTTTCAGGTCACACAGAGTTAAAAACAAGTCTTTATCAAACTAGATAAAATTAGAAAACTTGGGATTAACTAAAATAAGTTCCCTCGTTGAATAGTCCTTTACAGATTAGTTATACTGTTACAAAAAATAAATAAAACCGAGCTAGTGTGTAGTCTGTACGTGCCAGATGATCGCGCAAAAATAGTAAAATGCGCTATTGAATTTCAAAGTCGCCTCTGGTTTTTAAAACGCTGTGGAAATAAGTTAATGAAAGTTTAATCAGAATTATCCGGAAATTTTGCCTAAAAATCTTCACAGTTTTGTTAAATCTTGTGTTTTTAACATCATAAATCAACGGAAAATATTTTTAAAATCTCTTATTCCAGCGATAATGAATTGTTATTTAACAGATTCATCCAGAGCTTTTGTCTATTCACACGGGGGTATCGTTGCAGAGAATATATATTTTGTTATACCTTTAAAAATTTATTATACAAATCTTTACGGAAAAAAGTCTAACATGTCTAATGTTTTGCTTAGCGGGCAAAAACGAAATCGATGTTGGACGGCTGATTCAGAATGAAATGTTGGACCGGTCGATGAGATGTTGGGCCGCTTACGTCACAGAATGGGCGGAACTTCATCTCATTTTCATTTGTTGGTGTTCAAAAGTGACGGACCTATTGTTACATCATGAAAGACAATACAAAATACATGCACGTTAAACAAGAGGCCAATGGGCCACATCGCTCACCTAAGCAATGGGGCTAGGAAAAAGTAGAAATTGATTTATTATTGAAAAATTTAGATCTAAAAGTAGTTCCATGACCAAACATGGCTTTGCTGTTCTTGAGAAGATGATTTGTAAAGAATTTTCCTATATATGACTATGTAAAACTTGGATTGGCCATTGTGGCCCCGCCCTACCCCCGGGGGCCATGATTTGTACAAATTTGAATCTACACTACCTGAGGATGTTTCCCCATAAGTTTCATCTTTCCTGGCATAGTGGTTCTTGAGAAGAAGATTTTTAAAACATGCCACCAAATTTTCATTAATTCCCAATTATCTTCCCTTGAATGAGGGCGTGGCCCTTTATTTGAACAAACTTGAATCCCCTTCAACCAAGGATTCTTTGTGGCAAGTTGAAATTGGCTCAGGGGTTCTTGAGAAGAAGTTGAAAATGTGAAAAGTTTACAGACAGACAGACGGACAAACAGCTAGACAGACGGACGCCGGACAAAATGTGATCAGAAAATCTCACTTGAGCCTTAATTCGGCTCAGGTGAGCTAAAAAACTTCTCGGGCAAAATGTGTTATGTCGACCCTCGAATCAAACTGTCTCCCTTCGGCCTAATGGCCTCAGGGAGACAGTTTGGTTCTTGGGTTCAACAGAATGCATGTTGCCATCGAACTCAGTCATAAAATGTATATTATTTTACATTTGGTAATCATATGGAAAAAATGAAGGATCATCTATCCATATCCATAAGTATTATGAAATCTGAGTACTATTTTAATTAAGTCTGGGGATGTTTCACTGGATGAACGTTTTCTTGCCCCTGATAGAAAGAGTTGTAATTAAGAACAATTAACAATTTGACACCGTATAAAGGAATCGAAAGGCAGTGTGCGTAGTGCTTTTCCATGGTCCTATGGCAGTCTTTTAAGACTTATTGATGAGCTAGTGATATTGTATGTTCGAGTACATATTGTTGAGAATTCTAATATTCAGACTTCTGGAACCTGCAGACAAATAACTTTATTCTATGATAAAACTCTACAAAATGGGGGGGGGGGGGGGGTTGATGTCAAAAATGACTAGGCATTACACATGTACAGGTGCATCTAAAACATTTGGCACCGTTTACGGTGCCTATCGCTCCGTAATAGGGAGGTCGTGGGTTCGAATCTCGACCGCGACTGACCTAAGTTCACATAAAATGGGTAGCATCTGTTCCTTTTTCATGTGCTCGGAACTTGGCGTTAAAGTTTTGGGTTGTATGAGACCTTAAAAACCAAGGTCAGGCGTAGGCATGATAAAGATCCCTCACTGCTCAATGTCCCTGAGTACTGAGTAAAGGTCAAATGTCAAACTTTGATCGTCAGTATATGGTTACGTCTCTACATTAGTGAAACATTTTTGAATGGGACATAAAACAACATACAATCAATTAATCTTAGACATATAGCTTTTTTTTCTTGGAAGGAAATTCAGAAAGTACCCCAATAACTGTCCATGTGGATCATTTGAAACCATTCCAAGGGAGACAACCTCCAGTCAATTGGTTGGAAGATAACGAACACCAAACTTCTGATGGAACCTTGAGCGAAACAACAGAACCACTTCCAAATAGTCCTTTGGTGCAACCTGAGCAAAGATATCCTGTAAAAACAAGAACTGGGAGAAGAATTAAACCCAGAGAGATCTACTCACCATAACTTTAATATCAATTATTTCAGATAAGTGATTTTTTTTTCAAAAATTATCTGTAATTTGAAAGTAACATATTTTCAAAAGTATTATTTGAAATAATTTGTAATTTCAAATTTGTGTAATTAACATTTGGAAATTTATTTTATCTATTATTTCATGGTAATATAAAAGAGTTGGAATAATTATAAAACAGCTGGACTGTTGGCGCCCTATTCCTATACTCTGATATTACTTTGGTATAATTGATTTATTTTGAAAAGGAAATTCTAATATTAGTTGTACAATTATTTTGATAGGTTGCTTTCATGGACGTATTGGAAATCCTTGTGACTGATGAGGAAATGGAGCAGCTGGACAGAGACATCCGCCCCTTGTGGCAGGAGGGAGGCATGACCTGTCCTGCAGAAGGATGCAACACCTTCTTAAAAAACATGAAGGAGACACGTCAAATACACAATCAAGATATATGTATATACGCCTGTCCTACATGCCGCTTTGCGAGTGCGAAAAGGAATCAGACATTCCGTCATACGAGGCTGAAACTACACAACGAAAATCAAGCCGTGCCGAAGGAGAA